>NC_135871.1:28868602-28876102 GCF_031162955.1 Sander vitreus
TCAACTGTTTCACTGCGGTCCAGTTCGGTTCCCCGAGCCTCTGTATACTCTCATATAGACAGAATAGAGGAAGCGCTCGGGCCAGCTCTCTTCTTGACCCTGTTTCCCCTGCAGGCTGTAGTAGAGGGGTGTCCTGTGGCTGAAGGAAACGGGGGCAGGGTTCCATGCGTGTGTGCATGAGTCTAATATTAGAGCCAGTGTGTTTGAGTCACACGGTAGGCCCTACTTCCTGTTTTCACTGTCCAAGTTTACTTCTTGTTCTTCTTCTTTTTTTAGTACGTTCAAAACCTTAGTGTGAAACCAACAGTACGCAAATTGCGTACTATTTCCGGTAAAATATTACAGTATGCAATACTGTACACTACGCCGGCATAAATATCCCACAATGCAATGTGGTTGTAACGACAACGTTCATAACAGACAAACGGACAGAACCCGAGGAGCTCTGTAATATCTATAACGCTCCAATTTACATTTCTACATATTTAAAAGGCTGTTGGTCTAGTTAGTCCTCTCTTTATATAATTTAAGCGTTATCTGGCGACGTTGCTAGAGCTGAGGTCGGCAGGGGTTACCACGGTTCCGCGTCTCCAACAGAAAGGAGGCTCTCAGGAAGTGACGTTGAAAATTACAGCTCAGCGCGCCCGAAAAAAGACGCACACTGCTGTTTATTTACACAAAAGTATGTTGAACGATACATACAGAGCATGCGATTTCAGACGCAACTGTAGTCACCAGATATATGTAAGGAATGCAAGATGAAGAAATAATCTGCTTCTCTGGCTGCTCCTGTCAGCGCCACTTAGCTCAAACTAAACCTTTCACGGCAATAGACTTAATGTTTCTCTGTATTATTGTTGTATCAGAGATGTGATTCTTTAAAGCTTTAGTGTGTAACTTTTTGATATTAATGAACATCCGTTACATTCTAGGGGTGTAAGAAAAAATCGATAAACTTGAGTATCGCAATATTTTATTTTGCGATACTGTATCGATTTTCAAAAAGGCAATATTGACTTTTTGTTTTTAATAAAAAAATAAATAAAATTATTATTATTTATTTTTTTAAACGTTCAAAACCATTCATGTAAGACAGTGGTTCATGTTTATGTTGTGTTTAAACCCCCTAGCGCTAGATGGCTATGCTGAGACGCACCACTAGCGTCCTTGCCTAGCAGTGCCTGACTTTTTGCTAGAAGCTAACAACGTAGCTATGGCTAAACGTTGGCCTGCTTTAGCATATAAACATTAGCTCACTAAGAACCTGGGAACCACAATCCCAAACTGGCAGTTTGATTTTCAGTGCACGGAATTGTTTACCTAAAGTAAACGTCTTTGACTTTTATGAACATCATGTCTTTTTTTAAATATTAGTTTTTCTAAAATTATACTTTCAAAAAATCCCAATATATCGTCTCACGCACAGTATCGAAATATATTGCAATATATTGAATCGTGACCCATGTATCGCGATAGGTATCGTATCGCCAGATTATTGCCAATACACAGCCCTATTACATTCAAGCCGTTGCCAAATGAGCATCTACAAAGCTGATTAAGACTATCAGCTCCACACAACTCTCTCTGTATTCTCAGTATGACTATGTTCACAAGATTGTGGCGTCCGGTGACTTTCCCGCGCAGAAGCTCGAGTGAAGATAACGACCTCTTCTGAAGAGTCCATCATGTTTTTATAATCCTCCGTGTCCTCCTTGGCTACTAGCGTGTGTGGAGGAGGGGTGGGGGGTGGTGACAGAAACTACGCGCTACAGCTTTAAGATACCAGGAGTACTTTCTGGTCATGGTCCATTTTTGCTTTGTCTCTCACTACTTCCTGTCTTTTTATTTATTAAAAACTGGGCTGGCTTTCTCAATCAATGACATCATCAATTGAGGAATTTCAAACAGGAATGTGGGCGAGCCGTTTTTTTGTTGGCATTTGAGAACAAGTGCTGTCTGTGGGAGAGAAAGAGAAAAACGATATAACACACTAAAAGATGGGGAAATCCAAAAAAAGCAAAATAGTGGCTCTGTAATGGTTAAAGCCATAAACTAGACTCTAGATAGAACTTGCTTTCTCCAAAAGAAATGAGTGATAATACTGTTTACCTCAGTGGCTTACTTTTTGAGGGAAACATTTACATTTGATGACGACAAAGTGCCACGTGAGCCTAAACAATGCAATTTAGAATGTGGAACATACTGGGTGTACTCACAGACATTTTTGAACATTGTGGCAAAAGGAAGGAGAAATCAGCACGTTTGAGTGCTGACATACAGCACAAAGGTAAAAAACAAGCTCTGCAGTATCTTTATATATATATATATTTTTTTACCTTTTACATTCCTGTTTGAAATTCCTCAATTGATGATGTCATTGATTGAGAAAGCCAGCCCAGTTTTTAATAGAAGTGTGTCTGCGTGTGCGTGCGTGCGTGTGTGTGTGTGTGTGTGCGTGTGTGTGCGTGTGCATGCGTAGAATGACAGGGTGTTTTCTCTCATCCTGTTTGGGAGGAAATGGAGACGTCTCTTATACTAAGTTTAATTCTGCCGTGTGGAGCTCGCTGGTGATTTATGTCACAGACATTCCACGGATGCTTGACCTCTACACTTCAAACTGTGATTTATAAACTTCTTTAGACTTGTCAGTGTGAAGTGTTACACACGCACACACACACACACGCACGCACGCACGCACACACGCACGCATACACGCACAGACACACAGACACACGCACACACACACACACACACGCACGCACGCACGCACAGACACACACGCACACACACACACTCATGCGCGCGCACACACACACACGTGCATGCACGCACGCACACGCATGCACATACACACGCACGCACACACATGCACATACACACACACACACACACACATGAACGCACGCACATACACACGCACGCACACACGCACGCACGCACACACGCATATGCACGCGCACACACGAACGCATGCAAATACACACACACACACACACACACATGCACATACACACACACGTACACACACACACACACACACACACACACACAGGTTGGAGACTCTATACTTTACTGTCTTTTACTGCTTGTTTCCTATTTGTATCCTAGGCCTATGAAAAGCATTTTTGAGGACTCTCTGAAAAGCGCTAGGCCTATATAAATCAGATTTATTATTATTATTATTATTATTATTATTATTTTCAGGCTATTATTGGCTACCCTGGCCCAATGATTTCCGGTGGTACTGCTCCGTTACGTCCCTATCCATAAGTTTTCAGAAAATGTGCACAGACATGGACAAAAAGAACGCAGAGTACGGACAGAAGGCTCCCTCCCTAAACGTATAACGTTGAGCCTAAATGCAGGGGTTTTCCTGCATAGAGGACTTTTTGGCGCCCTGCCCCCCCAAAAGAGGTTTTAGCCAGCTCCAAAGGAAAATCACCAGCACCAAAATGATAAGAATTCAGAGAATGTGTTTATTAATAATTTACCAAACAACAGTTGAACAAGCAGAACATAAACTTGAATAGGAGCGCTAATCTCAGTTTTATCTCCAGAGTCGAGCCGTACCAGACTCTGCCTGTGACTTTAACGGTAGTATTTCATTATTGTTTTCTTAATTTGGGTTTTATTACAGTTTTTTTTTTTCTTTTTTCAATTGCTAAGCGACACTGGTCACACCTGAAGCCACACGTGCAACAGTACAGTCTGTGACCTGTGCTGCCTGCACTGTCCGACATGCGCAAGATGTCGGTGCTTTTCTGTTTTGTAAAATGGACTCGCCCATGATCCGCCCCTCTCTCCGTCGAGTGAAACACAGATAACGACTGCGTAAGTACTCGAGTCACTGAATCAAAAATATTCACCGAATTATATATAGGAATAAACGAAAACCGATATCAAATGATTATGTCACGTTGTGTTGCATGGTAGACTAGTAGCCTAGCCTACAGTTCATTGAATGTCAGGTAGTCTTCTGTAGGATGTTCAGACCCCTGACACAGACCCCTCCCTAAATATACTGTTTCCTTTATTGTCTCTTTGTACGTTAAACAAGTTGGATGTGCATTTTGAAAACCTTTCAAGGAAGTGTAACCGTTAACTATGGCCGTCAGTCACCATGGTGGCATCCAACGGAGCGCAGCGGCGGTGCAAAACAGGATCACCGTCTGCGCATGCGCGGACATCTTGCGCACGTCGGATCGTGCAGGCAGCACAGATCGCGTACCCACAGTCTGCATTACCAACAGTCGCCTGAGCTAACCAGTTCACATCACCTGCAGAACTCACTCACAGCAAACGCAACTCTTCACACCCGTCTCAAAACACACGCACTGTCGCTCAGAACACACTGAGAGTACAAACACTAGCGTCAAACACCGATACAGAAATTACAAACTCTCTCATCTTTACAGTTTGAACACTTTTTTTTTTATTCACGTTTTTTTTTGTATTTTTTGTATGCTGTCGGAACAATAATCTTAAACTTTGTACAATAGTAATACAACATATATGAGAATCCTCTCCCCAGGCCCATAGTGTCACTAATCCCTTTGCTCTTTTACCTGTTTCTCTCAAACGGCACTGTGAAGAACCATGACGCTACCGTTGAAGTGTGGTGATATTTTGAGCCTTGTTAGTGGTATCAAATAGTGATTTACCAAGTGCCCCGAAAGCTAGCGTTAGCAGCTAACCGCCGGTTTGCGGTAGCTTGTTTAAAGCTAGAGACGCATTCGATTAGCATGAAAATACATCCCAGAGAACGTTCGACTCGGTACAAATATGTTATTAACCCCTAGGTTCATTTTGCGCCGGAATTGTCCTTTAACATGATCTCATTGTATTTACATACCTATTCAGTAGATGCGCATTGTCACTTAACACTTAAAGGCATCAGTAAAAGTAGGGCTGGGTGCCGTTTGAAGTTCTACCAAGTTTTAAAAAAAAATGTAAATGTCTAAATACAGGCAGCCAGAACTTTGCCCCAATAAAATAGTCTGTAATTGGCAAAAATTGAGATTTAATACTGTAACTATCTGATCAAAGAATGAGTAAATAAGATCACATATCTGACTACTAGATACCAGATTTCCTTACTTGATACTTTTTGATACCCAGTGCTCGGACACACGTGAAGCGGGTGCCGAAACATCGTCAAGGTTCAATCCTCAGGTTAAAAGACATACAGCATGTTCACTTCTGTGGTCATATGAGCAGATTTAGTCAGTAAGTGACTTGTACTAAAGATTCAAGATAACTCATGCATTCACAATGTTTCTTCTTTCAATTCTTTTCCCCTTGATGTCTGTCTGTATCGGTCCTGTAGCTGTAGGTCTCTGTGAGCATACAGGCAGCCACATGACTGCAGCTTGACTAAGGCTCATGTGATACTGTAGAAAGCTTTGGGACAGCGCTCTGTGAGTGTGTGTGTGTGTGTGTGTGTGTGTCTGTGTTTGTGCGTGCGTGTGTGTCCGAGGAATGCGCCTGAGTGTGATTCAGGTTCAAATGAAGCTCATTAAGGCCCTTTTGACAGCATGTGACGTTAATGATTGAATCAGAGATATAAAGAGAGAGTTTTAAAAAATCCTTAAAGGAGCCCAAACATGTCCACAGACATGTCTTTTTTCTGGATCACCTGATGACCTTGTTGCTATGGATACCATCCAAACAACACAAATAAACACTTTTACTGGAGGCGGGTTACCTCTCGCCGAGGCTTTCCTTCACCCCCCGACTGATAAACATGCAGCTGCAGTTTTAACCGTGCGGCTTCAGCATGTTATTAACCTGTGTACACTGTGCGGTCTGACATGAAGTACAAATACAACTCTGCATCAAAAAACGCACACACATTTGCCGTTGATATTGTACTTAAGTATTGATCAAGGCCTTTAGTGCAGGGCCGGCTGTGCTCTGCGGTGTGCTGTTCATAAAGGCCAAACAAATCTTTAAGGAGAAATAATGGTCCACTAATGCCTCAGGTATGTTTTGAGTTAGTGCTGGGGGAAGGGCAATATAGTACACTGTGTGTGTGTGTGTGTGTGTGTGTGTGTGTGTGTGTGTGTGTGTGTGTGTGTGTGTGTGTGTAGTAGTAGTAGAAGCAGATGGGTGTGTGGGTGGTCTCTTCCTGTCTCCTCCACTCATGCTGAGAGTGAGCGAGCAATAAATATGACCATAATGAATGAGTATTATAAGGTAGATGAACGTATAGTGTGCAGTTGTCTCTCTCGTCTGCTTCCTCCTGCTCTCTACATACAGATTATCCAGTCAGCAGTAAGTGGAGCGAGAGTCTTAATGAACTGTTTGTTGTTGTCATTTTCTTGGTTTCATGGCCGTCCACAAACATTTAGAATTATGGCTCAATTCTTTCTGTTTCCACAGCTTCCCTCTCCCCCTTCTCCCTCCTCATAGGTGTCATCAAACCTTGCCATGAGTCAGTTAGAGGTTAATGTCTCTCCTTCATCTCTGCTCTCTCTCTCTCTCTCTCTCTCTCTGTCTTCCGTTATTCCAGGCGACGAGCTCTATCTCCATCTGTGTGAGTGAAACCACAGGGGAACACTAACTGCTGCTTTTTTTGCACAGATGCATCTTCAAACTCACAGTTCGTACAACTATTTGTAGAGAGGATCCCATACTGTAGGTGATCAGGACAAGTTATTTTGTGCCACAGTTGTATCATGCATGAATTATTTCGTTGATCTAATTGGCTGGATTGCAGTTTCTAAAATGTTAGACTGTAAAATTCACAGGCATCAGTGTTTTCCCTCAGTTTGTGGAAGACTCTGATTCAGTCATTAACGTCACATGCTGTCAAAAGGGCCTTAATGGCACACGTTGTGTCTCTTTGGGGGATTTTGCATCTCTTTGTAGTCGGTTTGTGTCCCTTTGTGGTAGTTTTGCGTCCCTTTTTCACATCATTTGGACCGTTATTATCACCATATCTGTGTCTAAACGCAGATAATAAATAAATAACAAAAAAATCTAAAGACAAGACTAAACTTGCTAAAGAAGTGCAGCTACAATCAGATCTGAGAAAAGTATTTGAGTTACATTACATTCGGCTTAGGTGCTGCACATAAACCTTACAGTGGCAGGGAAAACCCTGGGTATGGTCCAAAAAGCCCATGGGCGCGCTGGTCTTACAGGGAGGTGTGTTCAGGTGAATTCTTGGCGTATTGCTATCTTGAGGCAAAAGTCACAAAATAACACGAACTAATTAACCGAGACGAGCAACTCCTGTGTTCTGCGAGGTGAAATAGTAATGAAATGACTAAAGGGCTGAAATACACTGACTATGGATAAGTACTTCATACAACCCTACTTTGCGTGTGTGTGTGTGTGTGTGTGTGTGTGTGTGTGTGTGTGTGTGTGTGTGTGTGTGTGTGTGGCACCATAGCTGGCCTGGTCACAATACTGCAGCATCACTTACTCAACAGGGACAAATTAGGTATAGACAGACACGGCTAAACAGGAGGACAGGCGTGTGTGTGTGTGTGTGTG
>NC_135871.1:28881102-28918602 GCF_031162955.1 Sander vitreus
GGTCTTTTTCCCTTTTCCGCATAGTGGTGGTTAGATGGCTGTGATTATAATAACAAAAGGTCAGTCCCTATGGCCACTTGGCCAGTGTGAATGCAAATGGCAAAAACGGTTTTGGGGAAGAGTAGTTAGTAGAACTGTTTAGAAGTGGACTGTTCCTATAACTACGTTCCTGTAACTACATGGTCGGAAAGAGGCTGATGTTTCTGTTGCCTCTAACGTCTGTTTTGGAGCATCAGAGCGCAACGCAGACATTTACGTGGCACCGTAATCCGCCTTGCTATTTCGTCCGGTACATACCGGGCACCGGATTTTAACATGCCCCGTTAACGTGAACAGAAAATTGTCTATCATTGCCTGTATCTTTTCACGGCAAACGCGCATGTTTGGAAAGCGGTCGCACAACAGCTGAAATGGCATACTCCTTCATAGTATACTTGTACTTCACTTCATAGTATCCTTCAACAAAGGAGGAATGTAGCACAATATGGATGTGAAAGCAGTTATAATCAGCCTATGTGACAATAAAATTAGTTTTGATTAAAATCAACGAATAATCGTGATAATTAATCGTGATCAATATATTGATCAAAATAATCGTGATTATCATTTTGGCCATAATCGTGCAGCCCTAGTATAGTGCTTAACTGGATTGCTTTTGTTGGAGTACAGATGGATATCTTTTTGGCCTAACTCCAACTATCCTCCCATGTCTCCTCATCAACAGTCACTGACAGCTCCTTCTCCCATGCACCTTAAATCCTCGCTGGATTAGTAGGAGACATGCCAACTATTACATGGATCGACATTCTTTACTTTAACCTGGGCGTCGTCTGCGCAGTAGATGAGAAGTGAGTCTAAAAAATGTGTGTGTGTGTGTGGGCTTGTTTAACTATATTCGTGGGGTGTTTGAGGGTTAAGACTTGGTTTTAGGATTAGGGTTATAATTAGGTTCTGGTTAGGGTGAGGGTAAGGGTTAAGGTTACGCATTTAGTTGTGATGGTTAAGGTTAGGGTAAGGGGCTAGGGAATGCATTATGTCAATGATGGGTCCTCACAAAGATAGTGCCACAAACCTTTGTGTGTGTGTGTGTGTGTGTTTACAGTGAATCTGAGCCAAGAGTTCAACAAAGTCATGTGCTTTCACTTGAACCTTAACAGACTGTGGGCGTGTTTGTGTATAGTGTGTGCCATTGTGTGTGTGCGCCACTGTGTGTGTGTGTGTGAATGAATATATATATATATATATATATATATATATATATATATATATATATATATATGTATATGTATATGTGTGTGTGTGTGAGACAGAGCTGGCAGGTGTGGACAGGACTCATCAACACTTGCTGAAGGATCTTTATTTTTAGGCAAGGAGCTTTCCACACTCTCACACACACACACACACACACACACACACACACACACACACACACACACACACACACACACACACACACACACACAGTAAGGTGCATCAAATCAAGTGCTCCTTCTTCCCAAGTGGACTGTTCACAGACCAATCACAGGTGGTTTTTCAGAGACACCAAACATGTTTACTACACAAACAGAGTAGAGTGTAACTGCATGTTCTGGGTGGGGGGGACCAAACCTTTTATTTTGGTTACATCAGTCACAGCCCGACTCTTAGACAAGAAAGTTGAGAGACAACGAGAGTAGGCTGCTAAAGAAAAGCACTTCATTTGAACAATCAAAGAATAATAATCAATAACAACATCACACAACTTTATCAATATAACTAAACAGAGAATAAAAAAGAATATGGCTAAATGCCATGCACACCTGCAGCGAACTGCTGAAAACAGGATCCAAAAATAGCACCCCGACCCAGGTGATATTATTATTCATGACTATTTAATTTCATTAGTCTTTGGCTTTAAAATTACATATTTCATATGAGGAATAGCATGATTGCTAAACAGTGTTGTTTAGCTATTAGTTACATTCAGTGTAGTGTTGATTTAAGTATTCTTTCTTTCTACACATATGAATGTAAGTACCGGTGATAAATAATCACGGCATTTCAGTATTGAATGACTGACACACACACACACACACACACACACACACACACACACACACACACACACACACACAGACGGCTTCAGATACATTAGAGCGGATGGAAAACTGCTCAATTGAGTTAAAGCCTTTGACTTTCCTCTTAAATATACAGCACAATATGCACACACACACACACACACACACACACACACACACATATACACACACACAGTTTACCACATGAAGAAGATCGTGTATTTGAAGCAAATGGAATTTGTGGAAACGCATCGGCTTACTGTGTACGTCATTTGTGTTATTATTTGATATTATGTGATGTGATATTATTACTGTGGATATCCTGGTCAAGTTTACCAAGCAAATAGGGACGATGAAGTCATATTATTCAGTGTGGACTGCTGTGATGCTAAAAGTTCAGGTGGTGTTCACTGCCTCTACACACACTCTTTCCACATTGCTATCGCCGGATGAGCGACAACTTTGCTTGGCTCATTTCCTGTAACCAATGAAGAATGAAAGCATGGTGGGTGGAATTAGCAAGCTAGTTAACTAGCCAGCCATTCGCACAGCGCGCTGCTAGCTCCCTCCACTTCCTCCCTGCAGGGAGCGGAAGAACAGAGAAGGGTTACGTGGTTAGCTATCTCCCAGCGTCCGCTGTCGTCCCGTCGAGGAGTGAAGCGGAGGGACTGTAGGCTCTGTGCTGCTGCTGGCTGATTTTGGCATAACACTGTTTTTTTGTATGTTTCATAACAACGATTTATATCTGGTTGCCACTTTTTTTTAAATGATGAATAGATTACCGCTGCCTGCTGGCTTGGAGAGTTATTTCCTTTCACGCAGAAGCGTATGTGCTAGTGTCCATGCTAGTATTTTTCCGATTTAAATCGATTTTCATTTGAATATTCCAAAATGGATTCATAAAATCCAGAATCGATTTCTGAATCATGTGAAACTACAAGACCCAAGGAATCTATTGGTACAAATGTTGCCATGCTAGCTTGTTGTGAAAGGGGTTACATAACGCTCCAAAGTTTGGCGACATTTTGGCAATGAAAAACTGGCATGGCCATTTTAAGAGGCACCGTAATGCGGTATCGAAATCCACGTTGCTATTCGGTCTGGTAGATACCTGTCGTTATTACAACGTTATATTAGCAGCGGGTTTCGGTACCCAACCCTTTACCCAGCCCTACTGTCAACTGTAGCCTTGTAACAACTTTTTGGCCAGAGCCAGAGTTGACACGAGGCGGCGCCACAGTCGGCCTTCGTCGTGACTATTTCATTGCTGTCTGCCTGGTGTGTCAGCACCTTAATGCAAATGTGCAGTGCGTCCGACCATGCAAAGTAAACCCCTTTTTGACCTATGCACTGGGTAGGCAACTTTCATTTCAATGAATGGGCACCATTTTTAGAACACAGTATGGTTTAAACCAGCTCAGTGTGCCAAAGAATGTAATGCTTACATCCGAAACCACACACATCTTCAGTCACACACATCTTCCTACTTCTTCCACTGTTTCAGAGTGCTCTTCCTGTGACCTTTGACCTCAGTGTGCATACAGCCATCAGCTCTCAGATAAACAGGGAGGAGGAGTCAAATTAGTTAAGCGCATCCGCCATGTGTATGAGTATTAACACACGGCGGCAACAACAGTCGTGGACACATACGCACACTGAAGGGTCTTTTCCTTCCTCCGGCGCCTCTATATTTAGTGACATCTGCACCTGTGAGTCTTAACATGCTCAGTAGGCAGCTGAAGAATGGAGGGCTAAGACCTCAGAGGAATGGAAGTGCTGTGTTTGTGTGTGTGTGTGTGTGTGTGTGTGTGTTAGGGCAGCACAATAAATAGTTTTTTTATCTTCATCGCAATATCAACTTGCGCGATAAAGACATCGTGAAAGAGTTCTTTATTGTCGCTCGAGGGGGAATTTAATTTGCAGTTGGAGGCACAAATAACAAGACAACAACAACAACACAATAAAGAAGGCACAAAACATCAAAACCTCCTAGCAGCACACAACCAACAGATTGATGGAGAACAATTTCATCACCTAATAAGTGGCCGGTGTCAAATGAAATCCCTCGAGATTGTCTGGAAAGT
This sequence comes from Sander vitreus, assembly GCF_031162955.1. Lineage (NCBI taxonomy): Eukaryota > Metazoa > Chordata > Actinopteri > Perciformes > Percidae > Sander > Sander vitreus. The sequence continues at coordinate 28,885,244 of NC_135871.1, forward strand.
GTTTATTAAAGTTGTCACTGAGAAGACCTAATCGACACTAATAAAAAACTGTGCATTCAAGAGTTGTGCAAGTTAACAGCTTGAATTGGACAAGGAACCAAAGAACATTTGTACCGGTTTGGTTTTTGCTACATCTCCGCCCAGAGGGAAGCGGAATGAGTTCTTCCAAGAATGACCACGACACATCACGGTAACACTCAGGGTTTTTTATTTTTTACCTCGGTTGAAAGAGAGTATAAGTACCTGCACTTTCAAATGCAACTATCATTCCATTTTTTTTAATGGTGCCTTTTCAGTTCAATGTTCAATTTGTTCAATAAAAGAATATTGGAAATAATTTCCTCCCATGTTTTTTTTTTTTGTATTCAACAAGCAATTTGTTGTATTTTAGCAATATAATGTAAGCAACAGAAAGGCAGAACTGAATACTTGAACTAATATCTGTTTATTTATCACAAGTAGTATTGTTTTTGCGATACATTATCGCATATTGCACATTTTCCTTGAATGGTGCAGCCCATATAGTGGGATGTTTGGGGTCCAAACAATGATTTAACAACATTGAATTTTTCATGAATTCCATTCTATGTATTGTCTCTTTACTTCTTTGATGACATGGGGTCAAAGTGGGTTTACTGTATCAGTAGAGCTTTAGGTGGATGGAAGCAGCTTATTACAGTATACAGTAATTACTTTTTTGGTTAATCCATTATTTCTTTTTTATTTATTGATTTAGCAAATAGCCTAGACATTGTCACCAGTCCTGCTAGATACCCAGTGCCCAACTCAATGCCTTGAAGCATAACTCTCGCCAAAATGCAACCTAGGGTCTTTTTGGGAATTTACCTGAGTCAGACTTTGGTTTAAAAGCATAATTAGGACGGAAGCGCCACTTTTAAGATTGACCGTATTTTTGTTTTCGGTCAAATGGCCTTTTGAATGGGAGTGCTAGGGGCGCTACTATAATCGCATCACAGTCGCTATTTTTAAACGTAACAGGGAGGAGAGTAAAGATGGAAAGCTCCTAAAGCTTAGTTCCAACGAAAACGAAAGTTTGACTCGGGTACATTCACAAAAAGACCCTCGGGTTGCATTTTGGCGAGAGTTACGCCTTTAAGACATATTCTTTTGGCCATTGGTTCCCAACGTTTTTTGGGCCGGCTATTTGTGATTCCTTGTTGTGATCAGTTAGCTAAAGAGTCATTGCTCCCTCTCAGATGTATGTATTTGATATGTTTTGATATAGCAACGAACAAACATAACTTTATGTTGCAGATGTTTCCTTACTGCTCTCCTATCCTGATAATTTCAACATGTTTTATTCAAACCAAAAACAATGAGCCCTAGCAGCACTCACTTCACTTATAATCAGAATGTCGGTCCCTTTCCAGAAAATATTGTTTTATTCAGCCCAATTTTACACTGCAGAAACGAAACACTCCGCTAGTACAATTGTTGATGCGCCTACTCTTGTTCTCTACATATCTGACAGTAAGACAATGCTATGCCGTTCTTTGATTGAAGCTGGTGACAAAAACAGCCCACATTTCAACGGCGTTCAAGTCATTTTCTGTTATCAAACCCTGGAAACAGAAACTGTGTCCTCCCCCTCCCCTGCCAGACTCATGGTAATATTCTGCCATCCTCATCTGTCCATCTGCCACAACGACTTCCTTCCTTCCTGTCCTTGTAGAAAATGCAGATGGATGGCAATATTTATCCTGTTAAACCTCAGAATGCTCTGTGTTCTGTCCTGCTTGATAACAAAGATCCATTACAGTGTTTCCTTTAGGATTTTTTTTTAGCAGTGGGGGCAGGTCTGTCCGAACAACCCCTGAATAGTTTGACTTGTTGTTAAATTGCAATGTGAGCAGCAGCCAACGGGGGGTGCATTATGTCGGCAGGATCATTTAAAAGGCAACCGAGACTACATTGTGCGTCTGATACCGTGGCGGCAGAAATTTTGCCATGGCGGGCCGCCGCTACAAAATCAATATAGAGGAAACACTGTATTAAGCCCCCCAAAAAACAACAACAACAACAACAACAACAATGTGGCGTTCCTGGAACAAGCAAACACTGGATGTGAAAAGACAGTGTGTTAACAATAAAAAGAAGTAATTGCAGGCAGGGTGCTCCCCACTCCTCCGCCCCTGCACTTTCACATTGGAACAAGCCAACAAACTTTCTCTGTCCTCCCCCTCATCCGTCTCTCTCTCTCTCTCTCTCTCTCTCTCTCTCTCTCTCTCTCTCTCTCTCTGCTTTCTATCTCCTACTGTATACATTACTGAACCCACGCCTCTTCGCCTTCACTGCACAAAGTCTTCACTTCAGTTCACTCGGTGTGTGTGTGTGTGTGTGTGTGTGTGTGTGTGTGTGTGTGCAAAAGGGGGTATTATGGATGCTGTGGGTGGTGCAAGCTGATGTTAGAAACTCTGTGAGCCCCCGGTTGATGCCCACTTGCTTTCATTAGATGAGCTTGCATGCACTCACACACACACACACACACACACACACACACACACACACACACACACACTTTGCTGTATACACCAGCGCGTGCAGACACTCAATAGATTGCAGAGCAGCAGTTGTCTTCACTCCCTTGAGATTCTCTCTCACCTAAACACATTCTGACTCCAGTGTGTGTGTGTGTGTGTGTGTGTGTGTGTGTGTGTGTGTGAGGCAGTGCTCGAATGATCTTTTTGTCTTTAAGGGGGTCTCTCTTTCTCATAAAACAAAGTTGGCACACCCTGCACATAGCCTAACAAGGCTATACAATTAAATAGCCTAGGCGTGAGTTTATGCGCACGGTAGGCCTTGGCTATTATCTTGACACACGCACATAACAGACAGAGAGATTATTTTTTTTTTACAGAAATGGATTCCTTTTAATTAATTTCAACATATTATTGATTGTAATAGTCCATATTTCATTTCAATTTCGCAATACAAAGAAATAGACTATACGATTTAGTCTGAGTGTCATTCTCAATTTCACAATGAAATAAAATGTAACTCATTGAACCAGACCACCGTCTCAGATATGACTCAGTGTCAAACACAGTAAGGCATGTAGTCTTTAACGTATACACAGGGAACACGCACTGACTGGCAGAAATGAATAAAGCCATTGCACAGCCAAACTATGTTCTAGTCTTATAACGTACACGTAGTGATAACAACACCTGGGTGTTCAGTCGTCTCGTGTGTTGAACCGTGGAAATAAATAGACGAACAATTTCGGAATTTGCACTGACATGTTGTCGGGTAGCCCTATTCACTGAATATTCCGCCATCAGAGATTGCATTGTATTGCTGACAGGTGTTTCAAAATATCTGGGAACTTTTCCGGAGCTCTGAATGGCAGAGGATAGCTACAGATTTATTTATTTAAGATGTATTGGTGGTATTTACCTCAAAAGCACATTAAGCTAAAAGCAAGGTGACTTCTTCGGACTTGCGAGTGCTGTCAAATCGATCGTAGCCTATACGCGGTTTGCTCACATAGCCTAGTGGTGTGGTGGTGAAGTACAGTCATGCTGCGTTCATGAGCGTAGGGTGGGCTCAGGTCTACGTCCCGTTGTAGTCTTTAATGGTAAGAGACCGCACAGGGTTGGATAATGAGCGTTGTTTAAGATTAAATTACAATGCCACATATGGCAGACACCTTCAGATATGAGAGACCCCGTCAGATTTTTGACTTTGTTGCTTTCATGGGAGCCAGTCCTCACTCTATGGGAGCTCGGGCTCCCACGTAATTCGAGCACTGGTGTGAGGTGTATATATGATGTGTGGGTGTGTGCGACAGGATATGTGTCGCTGAGTCCCACACCACAGTGTGTTTTTCTGTTTCCTCCAACTTTCTCTCTTCTATACCTTACCACATTACCGCCGCGTTGCACAGTGACACTGTGAGATTTTGGCCAAGCAGGATGTTACCATCCCACAGTTTCCCCACAGTCTGACAACAACACCTTTGTGTTGGCGGCGAGTGGGTAGATTTTTCTGATATCAACACATTATGGAAAATGTATGCAAAATCAAATCAATCAGTTTTCTGACATTCGATTGAGCATGAAAACATGTCCCAGAGAACGGTCGAGTGGGTACACATCTGTTATTAACCCCTAGGTTCGTTTTGCGCCGGAATTGTCCTTTAAAGCAAGGCATGGCAGCCATGTTTGGACAGCACAATTCAAAGTGTTTCAAAACAATAAGGGAGAATAAAATAAATGACGATTAAATAATCATTTTTAAATTACATAAAATAACATGCCAGGTTGTAATGTTTCCAGTCAGGATGCTTTCTATTGCTCCTCTGTAAAAAATAATAACTTGGCAGGGGACTTTTGCTTTCTTAAGTTTCCTTAACTATCGGTTTCCAAACTTTGAACACTGATAATGGACCTTTTTCACAGCAGACATGTTGACTTGTCATAGTAGGCAAAGCACAGTTGAAATTGATAACCTTAACGATGACTCTATTCCATCAAGTGTCCCAGTAAGCTATTTCAGTGAGTCAGCATGAACAATACCAGGGCCTCTCCTAAGTGGAATACAGCCATCATTAATGGGTTTGAATACACCTGTGCTTTTCCTACTGTGACATGTCAACATGGCTGCTGTGAAAAAGGTCTATAAGATTTGTGAATCGTCTTTGTAATGCTGAATAACAGCAGAACAGCAATAATACTGTAGGTACCTAGTCATAGAGATGGTATTTGGTGTGCATGTGTCGACAGAGTTCTCAAGAAAAACCAAAGTCAAATAGAGTGTGGGCTTATCTGGGTGCCTGCTACTCAACTTCCTGTTTTGTAACGTAAATTACGTGAATTCTTTGAAATGATCACAAACCGTTAACACCGCATTCCGTGGTGGTGGCAAGGAATGTGTGTGGCCACCACGGAAAACAACACCAATGTAAAGTCAATGAGAAGAAGACGTAGCATTAAGGGCGACTACGGTAGCGAGTAGTATGAAAGTCCGAAAATCCGCATAGGGAGGTTGGTTGGGTTGGTGAATGGGTCAAACTACACAGGACTTTCACCCAGGAGACCGGGGATCGTGTCCCGCGTTTCCTCTGTAATGAAAACTCCAGGCTGTCTTTCCATTTTAGCCTCTGTTCCACCTGCTTCATAGCCTGGATGCCAGCCGACCTTAGTCCCGCCCACAACATTTGAGGTCGGGAAGTTCGGTCTGGACTTGATCCGTTGTGGAGCAACTGTGCTCGAACCAGAGCTGTTCGGACCAATCAAATTGTCAGGGCGGGCTTTATACGATGATGGACAGATGATCAACAGTAACGTAATCAACCACGTCACCAAAGAGCGCTTGGGTTGAATTTGTTTACAACAAAGATGGCTGCAGCTGGAGAATTGAGATGTGTAGATTCCGCCATTGCGTCTGTTATAGAAGATATCGACAGCGCATTCATTTTAAAAGAGGAACCGAGAACCGCGATCAAGGCATTTGTCGAACTATGCGTCGCTCAACATACGTCACATACTCTGTTGGTTGTAGGTCTATCCAATTGAGTGCAGAGGCATTTTCTTTACTGGTTCGGTTGAAACACGCCCCATAATCACAGCCCAATGGAGCAGAATCAGACTCATATTCTGACTAGAGTCTGAGTATGACGACATCAGGCTACCTGCTTTATCCACATGATGCATTTCTTTCATTGGTCTGTCTAAAAAGCTGAAACATGATACTGGAGTTTTCTGCATATAGTCTTGGAATGTAGATGGTGTAAGACTCGTAAGAGCTGTAGTTGTTGATTACCAACGTAATAATAAATAATTTTGCTTCATATGACGTTTAGTACTTGGTTTATAATATGGACAGAAGCTGCAGGGACATTTCTCAGCTCTGTGTCCCATCTAGGGATGTTACGATTCAATACAACTCACAATTTAAAGTTTACTATACAGGTTTTTTTTGAGCTGCAGACAAATGACTGAAAAATATTCCTTTATCTCTCGAATAAATCGGGGAATCTCTGTATGCATGTATGTTTGTGTGTGCGTGTGTGTGCGCCTGTTTTGGATTTGGAGCAGTTTGGACAGCATTGGTTTGGATATTAATAAACTGTGTGTGTGTGTGTGTGTGTGTGTGTGTGGGTGGGTGGTTGGGTTTGTGTGTCCAAAATGTGAAAGATATATGGATGAGTGGGAATGAATGGTAAATGTGGAGGAGTGGAAGCATGGAGAGTGTATGGTTGGGGAGGTGTGTATGTAAAAGTATGAGTATGAGCATGCATGAGTGTGGTTTAAAGCCCATCTTGCAGGGTTTATTTTCTAACGAATTTGCGCAATTTGCTTGTTGGTAATAACCATTTAAACTGTTACCCAACAACATCAAATACAATGGATATCACAAAACGGAATAAAATACGAAAAAGTAGTACTATTTTACAGCGGTTTGCAATGATTCTCTTTTCCCCCACAATGCATTGCATTACGTCACGTTGGGGAGATGACAGACGAAAGCCCCGTCTCGGTTCACTGTCTATGGTCTCGGTCTGTGCCACTGGTGTTGCAAAATATGGCTTTTGGTCTCGACCGAATCCATGTGTCTTTATTATGTGTATAATAATATTGGAGGGAAAGTGAAACACAGCTTGGACGGGGATGCTGTTCAGCTTTTCACAAGTTTAGACAGCTAGCTACGCCGACGTTTGCTGTAATTAAATATTACAACTGCCTTCGGAGTTCGGAGTTTCCTATATCTGCATCCACGTTGTCAACACAAGACCTGTGGCGTTAGTGCTCCTTTTGTACTATAATTTTATTGAATTAAATGTTAAGCTTCGCTCCTACGAGATAGGTGGGTTTTAAAGCTAACTGGCTATAGTTAGCCTGTATGTATGCTAGCGGACATTAGCTAACGTTGCGTAGCCAGCCAGCTACTTCTGCAATCGGCCGTAGTTTCGGCGAGCTAACCACGACAGTATTGACGCCCACAATCAACCTCTGCTGCTAAAAGCAGTCAACCTGCAGTGATGTTTGAAATAGAGACACTTGTTTATGTGTTAGCTGTCATGGTTAGCTCGCTGGAACTACTGCCGAAGTAGCTGGCTGGCTACGCAACGTTAGCTAATTCCGCTAGCATACGTACAGGCTAACTATAGCCAGTTAGCTTCGTGTGCCCTGTTAATACAAATTTTTTCATCTCAAACGGTTGTAATCTTTACACATTCATATTGATTTTGAACCGATTCTCGATGCATCGTTACATCCCTAGTCCCCGTCAATGTACTGGGACATGAGCTACAAGAATGAAGCACTTTCAACACGGCAAATACCACTGCATACATATTGCCTAAAGTAATGTTTCTGCACATTTATGTTCTTGCACAATTTGCTATGTAACTTCCATGCTGTAAACAACATGCACACTTGCCTCATCAGACAGCTAAAAAAAAAACCAGTTAACATCAATTAAAGCTGATTGATTTTTTTTACTCACATTTGTACTCTTAACTCTTTCTCTTTGTCTCTTTTTCTTCCATTTTTTCTATTTCCTTCCCCTTGTCCCTCTGTTACCCTCCTTTGCCTACCTCCTTATCTGATGTTTTCCATTACCTGTGTGTCTGCAGATTGACCTGGAGCCAGAGGGGAAGGTCTATGTTGTTATTGACCTATCAGGATCTTCCAGTGAAGGTAAGAACCTTTTTCTACATAAAGGCCAGGGTCAACTCAGGGCACCCGAGGCCCGCTAACATGAATGAAACACTAAACCACTGGTATCTGTTTTCTTTTTTTTTAATGTGTTCATATTATGCTTTTTGGCTTTTTCCCTTTCCTGTATTGTTATATTATCTTTTTTTGTGTACGTTATAGATTTACAAAGTGAAAAATCCCAAAGTCCACCCCAAAGGGACTCACCATCTCCAACAGAAAACACTGTTCACAAACTGCTCCAAACAGCTCTATTGTAGTCCAGCCTTTACTTCAGAGACAAACGTAATTTTGTAACACACGTTATAATGCTCGCCTAACTGCTAGCGTGGCACTCCCTCATACTCTGCTTCTGACTGGCTAGTAGTCCTTACCTAGGTACTGTCAGGGCACGCCCTCATACTCTGCTTCTGACTGGCTAGTAGTCCTTACCTAGCTACTGCGCATGTGCGACTCCCAACAAAGATGGAACAGAAGTGAGAGGTCTCACTCTGTAACTAAAACAGAGAGCTCAACACACAGGGTGAAAAGAGGAGCTGCAGCAATGTGCACTACAACAAAAATATGGTGTTTTTTGAAAATGAAACCATGTAAACCTATTCTGATATAACCTCTAAATACAATTATGAACTGAAAATGAGCATAATATGAGGACTTTAATGACTCCAAAACAGCTTTTATTTAAACGGTTCAGAGAAGTGATAATCTGGTCTCAATAACTCAGTGTTCACTTTTATTTCTCTGGATCGTCTGTCGATGAGGACCGAGACAGCGGGCATAGGACCCACCCAATCTGATGGTTGTCCCCCACCTGAAAAATCATTAAAAAAAACACGCTATATATTCTATATAATGTAGTAACATATAACTAAAATAATTGTTAATAGTAAAAACAATATTTTTTTTTATAGAAATAGGCGAACATACATAAAACCAAATGTTGATTAGGCAATAACAGAAATAGATTGAATCGAAAATGTACATAAAAGCATGTATGCATATATGAATTTACATACATGCTAATTTACATATTCTGAATGCAACATTTACATTCACACATACATACTGTATTGTACTGAGGCTGATGTCTCTCCTTTAGTGTGTGTGTGTGTGTGTGTGTGTGTGTGTGCGTGCGTGCGTGCGTGTGTGTGCGCCCGTGTGTTGTGTGCCTGTGGTTGCTCAGTAAGCTTTCTTAAAAGTTAAAGCGCCTTGTGTGTTGAGCAAGACTTCCCTGCCGCCACTTCCTCTTTCTGTCTGCCTCTTTCTTCAAACCAATCACTCTCAAATTCATTTGACAAACACGTGTTGCTCTTAACTATACAACACAATATGTTAAAAGTAGTGCTATCTGTTTAAAATGATTCTAAAGTTCTATTTTTTTTTTTTTTTTAAATTAGACCTTTCTTTTGTGTGTGTGTGTGTGTGTGTGTGTATGTGTGTGTGTGTGTGTGTGTGTGTGTTTCACACTGTGGGCAAGTGAAGTCTTGAGCCAGTCTGTCACTGTGTAATCAACACCACTGCATCAAGAAGTAGACATTGCGAGTTTCCGGTGTATCTGTGTACGTATGATGTCATGCAGTAAGTGCTTTTCAGCTGCAGTTTAACGAGGACACCGAGTTCAGTGTTTGACTCTGAGCTCTAAGATCACCTTGTTATTCATAATGTGAAACGTTGTGGTGCGAGAGAGAGAGAGAGCCTCGAGCTGTGATCTAATCTTCTCTTCTGGAAGTCGCTTTCTGTTCACTGTGAATCCAAAACATTACATTTAAAAAAAGGATCATATGTAGCGATTGCACTGAACCGAAACACATAAAAAGACGCATGTTTCAGTGTTTCTTTAACATTTTAAAATGACAGAACACGACAATTCAATTCAATTTTATTTATAGTATCAAATCATAACAAGAGTTATCTCAAGACACTTTACAGATAGAGTAGGTCTAGACCTATAATTTACAAAGACCCAACAATTCCAGTAATTCCCCCAAGAGCAAGCATTTAGTGCGACAGTGGTGAGGAAAAATTCCCTTTTAGGGAGAAACCTCGGACAGACCCAGGCTCTTGGTGGGCGGTGTCTGACGGTGCCAGTTGGGGGTGTGATGAACAGTGACAATAACAGTCACAGTAAAGATAATGGAACAGTGACTAGAAATAGTAGTTGTAGTAATTCATGGCATAGCAAGGCACTGCAGGGCGTTACAGGACGTAGCAGGGCACAGCAGACCATAGCAGGACGTAGCAGGGCACGGCAGAGCATAGCAGGACGTAGCAGGGCATAGCAGGGCACAGCAGAGCATAGCAGGGCACAGCAGAGCATAGCAGGACATAGCAGGATGTAGCAGGGCACATCAGAGCATAGCAGGGCATAGCAGGATGTAGCAGGGCACAGCAGAGCATAGCAGGGCGTAGCAGGGCACAGCAGAGCATAGCAGGGCATAGCAGGACGTAGCAGGGCACAGCAGAGCATATCAGGGCCTAGCAGGACGTAGCCGGGCATAGCAGGACATAGCAGGGCACAGCAGAGCATAGCAGGGCGTAGCAGGACGTAGCAGGGCACAGCAGAGCATAGCAGGGCATAGCAGGGCATAGCAGGACGTAGCAGGGCACAGCAGGGCGTAGCAGGGCACATCAGAGCATAGCAGGGCATAGCAGGATGTAGCAGGGCACAGCAAAGCATATCAGGGCGTATCAGGACGTAGCCGGGCGTAGCAGGACGTAGCAGGGCACAGCAGAGCATAGCAGGGCGTAGCAGGACGTAGCAGACCTCTTATACTCCACTGTCAACTTTTTCCCTACCTGTGTCATTCAGGTCACAATATGAAAAATACTATTTAAAAAGATGTTACAATTTTGTGTGATATTGACAATATTTCTCACCCAAAAGTGAACCCACCGACTTTGTGCACAATTATTTAGCAACTTCTTTATTATTTCCTTTGAGTTCAATTTGAAAACCTTTAATGAAAGTAACCTCCTAATTTCAAATCATAACAAGAGTTATCTCAAGACACTTTACAGATAGAGTAGGTCTAGACCTATAATTTACAAAGACCCAACAATTCCAGTAATTCCCCCAAGAGCAAGCATTTAGTGTGACAGTGGTGAGGAAAAATTCCCTTTTAGGGAGAAACCTCGGACAGACCCAGGCTCTTGGTAGGCGGTGTCTGACGGTGCCAGTTGGGGGTGTGATGAACAGTGACAATAATAGTCACAATAAAGATAATGGAACAGTGACTAGAAATAGTAGTTGTAGTAATTCATGGCATAGCAAGGCACTGCAGGGCGTTACAGGACATAGCAGGGCACAGCAGACCATAGCAGGACGTAGCAGGGCATAGCAGGGCACAGCAGAGCATAGCAGGGCACAGCAGAGCATAGCAGGGCATAGCAGGATGTAGCAGGGCACAGCAGAGCATAGCAGGACGTAGCAGGGCACAGCAGAGCATAGCAGGGCGTAGCAGGGCACAGCAGAGCATAACAGGGCATAGCAGGACGTAGCAGGGCACAGCAGAGCATATCAGGGCCTAGCAGGACGTAGCCGGGCATAGCAGGGCGTAGCAGGGCACAGCAGAGCATAGCAGGGCATAGCAGGGCATAGCAGGACGTAGCAGGGCACAGCAGGGCGTAGCAGGGCACATCAGAGCATAGCAGGGCATAGCAGGATGTAGCAGGGCACAGCAGAGCATATCAGGGCGTATCAGGACGTAGCCGGGCGTAGCAGGACGTAGCAGGGCACAGCAGAGCATAGCAGGGCGTAGCAGGACGTAGCAGACCTCTTATACTCCACTGTCAACTTTTTCCCTACCTGTGTCATTCAGGTCACAATATGAAAAATACTATTTAAAAAGATGTTACAATTTTGTGTGATATTGACAATATTTCTCACCCAAAAGTGAACCCACCAACTTTGTGCACAATCATTTAGCAACTTCTTTATTATTTCCTTTGAGTTCAATTTGAAAACCTTTAATGAAAGTAACCTCCTAGTTTGGACTCATAAGTGAGCCTGGCTGAGCAGTACACAGTACCGTCACAGCAGCATTTGCTACAGTAGTAGTTTGTCTCAGTGGACAGACATCAGAGGCCATGTTTCTATAACCATGTTTCTACATTGCCAGTGCCTTCCAGAACAACTCGTGTAACGGTTCCAGAAACAACTCGTAGAAGAGTTTTCTGACCTCCCACCACTATGGTCAGGGTCTGTTTACATTCAGGCAGCGAGTACTGCGCGGTTAGCCGAAGCTTTGGGGATGATGGCCTCCATGGTTAAAAGAAACCGACACTGACTGTTGGTTAAACATGGGAGGCAAACCACAGTCTACGGTATCAATCTCTCTGTATTACCCACTATGCACGCTGTCTTTTTCTGCTACTCAGCGAGGACAGACAGTTGACACGGCGAAGAGTTTTCTTGTCAGGAAAACAGAATCATAAGATGCATAGCACCCCTTCACCATCTGGCCTCTCTCTGCCGTATGCTACATAATGAAAAAGTTAAATTGTTTCCAGAGGTTTTGGGTGAGAGGGAAGAGGACACACACACACACACACACACACACACACACACACACACACACACACACACACACACAAACACACAGAAGAAACCAAGAACACACACACACACACACAGAGGCCCAGAGAGATCACCTGTTACACACTTCCAAAGAACATGTGTGTGTGTGTGTGTGTGTGTGTGTGTGTGTGTGTGTGTGTGTGTGTGTGTGTGTGCGCACGCACCAGATTAGTGTTAGAGGGACATGAATCACGGAATGGAAGAAGAGAAAGACAGAGAGGGAGTTAACCGGAGGTCGAGAGAGGGGGAGAGGGAGTTGATGAATTGATTAATAAAGTGGAGTGTTCTCTAATGGACCAGTTACATCATCGAAAAAGGGAGAGAAGGGGGAGAGAGAGAGAGAGCGAGAGAGAGACATAGAAGATCAATACAGTGACAAAAGGGTGTCATTAGGACAAGGACTTTTCTGTCTGTTACAAATGTGTTATTTAATCTTGGATTATATTTCTTTCTGCTTCTCTCTGTTGCTTTTTCTGTCTGCACTGTCATACGATATGTTTAAGTACTGTGTGTGTGTGTGTGTGTGTGTGTGTGTGTGTGTGTGTATGGAGAGTGGATGAAATTGCAGTCATTACTTAAATGTGTTTGCATAGCAGAGAACACATGGGTGAACTGTCATGCACGCACGCACGCACACACACACACACACACACACACACACACACACACAAAGCCCTGTTGTCAAAAGCAGGTGAAATATGACTATGTTGTTCTGGTTCTGTTGTTATCAGCTGGGAGTATACTACTCTGAATATAATCCCACTTTGTAAGAAACATCTTGTGGCCTTTATGTAGAACACTTGGTTATTCATGGTTAATGCTTTGAATTCTGCGTCTGTTATTGTGGCAGCTTGCAAGCTGCAAATAAAGAAGCTAAACGGCAGTAAGCTTCGGGGCAAATGGATGCTGCCGTCGCTGCTTTGTGAATGCTATTCATGCATTATTTTAACAGTAGGCATCTGCTTTTTCCCTACTGTGAGATAAACGTTTTTTTGCTAGATGTGTAGCTGCCGACAGCGATGCCACATGCATACGTATTGCGTATGTGGTTTTGTGGCAGACAAGTTGAAATGCTTGGAGGAAGTGGGCCAACTTTAACAGGATGAACTGAGCAAAGCAATGGCTTTGTGCAGGTCTGGGATGGAAAAGGGTCTCTGATGCCCCGGACATTGTGACAGGATGACCTTATGTCAAGCTATCGCTCCTTATCGGAATTGTTGAAGGTCCCATGTAGGCCTGCACGATTCAGGGAAAAATATGAATCACGATTGTTTTTAGCTTAGAATTGATATCGCATTATTGCACACATGAACCATGACAAAACAAAACAAATTGTCACTACCAAACATAGATTTTTTTGTTGTTGGCACCTATAGCACATTGCGCATCACCACGAGCCTGTAAACACAGAGGTTTCAATGAATAAAGAAAATGAAGTACATACTGGCCATTTAATTACAGTAGGCTACCAAAAATAGTGACATATAACACATTGAACTAAATATGGCCCTGATACAGGCTCTATCTGAACTCCTTGAACATGTCTTTACATCATTAAAACATGTCAATCAACATGCTGCAGCTTCAGTCTCTAGAGAAATGGAGTTTGTCGATTGCCAATTTAAGAACAGTATCAAAAACAGAATGATTTCTCAGCACACTCTTTAACTGCTTGCCTTTTATAGAATCAACATTCAACTGGCCATTCAACTAGGTTACCAAAAATAGAAGTTTAACGCACTGCGCTGAATATGGCCCTGAACATGGCTGTTAATAGGCTAATTGAAATGACACTGTCATGAACACATGAACCCTAACCCTAACTTGTCATGACCAAAACCGAACGACACTTAATGACAGAAGCGTTATGTCATACACGTTTATGACTTGTTTATAATGTTTATGACACATTCATGACAGTGTCATGTCACTCTTATGTAGATACCTTCAAGTAAAGTGTAACCCAAGTTTCTATATCGGAAGTTTGGGTTTCTTTCAACCAAACCGTCTAAAACCATAATGTGGATGGTTCCCTACAACGCTCTTCACAAGTAAAAAATAAATGATCAGTTCACTACTTTCATTGAATTTGGGTGTTTTATAAAATGTTATAACATTTTGAAAAGAAAAATGTAATAAAAAAACATTGAAAAAAAAAAAAAGTAACAAAAATGTCAAAGAAAATTGCAGAAAGATTGGACATAAACGTTGGAAAAAGTGACAAAAACATCAGGAAAAGCGACAAAATGGTCGAAAAAGACGACCAAAACGTTGGGGGAAAAAAAAGATTTAATTGTAAATTTTGACCCGTAAATACAAAAAGTCGCCGTGACGATGGGAAGACAACATAAGGGTTAAATAGGTGACAACTAATCGATAAATCTCTGTAGCTCTAGTATCAGTTGACTCTCATTGCCCCTCACTAATTGTCTGCCCATCCACTGATCTGTCCAACACTTTGTTCCAGGACATGATGTCTCCACAGGCAATGGAATTGAGTATGTGTGTTCCTTCCATGCGTACAAGACTTTAAGTAAATGAGTCCTGCTAATAAAGGTTAAGATGCACTCACTGTAGTTCTGTTACCGTGTCACCATTTCACTTTTGGGGGTTGTGATGAGGACATCAGAGAGGAACGGCATGTCTATCACAGACCCCCCGCCACTACACCCTCCCCAGTGGACGACACTAAGTCTAACCCTGTTGCTAGGCAGCAGTCGTCAGTTGCTAGGCGATGGTGATGGCGTATAGCAAAAGGGGCTGGAAGAGTGCGAGTGAGGACAGGGAGAGAGGAATGTACAGCGTGTCCGAGAGGTGGAACAGTTTGCCCGGAGGGTGGTGCCAGAGGAAAGATGGAGGGAGCAATTACGATAGGAAGAGTTCATCCTGTGTGTGTGTGTCGGGGGGGGGGGGGAGTTAATTATATTCTGTACATTTGATATTTCATGTGTGTAAGTTGTTGTTTTGAACAGGCAGACGGGCTAGAGGAAAGGCCAGTGGGTCACCAAGAATGTTAAGATAAATCCTTCAGGGAACACAAATACCCACAGCCGCTTTTAAATAATGAAATGTAATGAAATGTAAAAGCAAAAAGGAAAAGCTCTGCTCTGGATTAGAGCTGCAAAGACGAATCGATTAACTGATTAGTTGACTACCATTCAATTAATGCCACCTATTTTGATTTGATTTGTCTTGTCATTCACATAATATCCATTACCTCGTTAACATCTCTCTCTCACGTTCTCGCTCCAGCTAGTGTGTGTGTGTGTGTGTGTGTGTGTGTGTGTGTGTGTGTGTGTGTGTGTGCGCGTGTGTGCGTGCGTGCGTGCGTGCGTGCGTGCGTGTGTGCGTAATTAACACAGTGTTAGGCAGTAATTGAAATCTGTGCCGCTCCGCTAGGAGAACCCTCTGTAATAATTCAACACAAGCAGGAGAGACAAAGTGAGACACAGAGACTGACTGTGTGAAAAAGCATAGACCAGTGTGCTTAATGTGTCCCTAAATGGACATCCTCTGTCACTTTCAGCCACGCAGTGTCATCGCCATCTAGTGGTTACCTGGTGCGAGTGCCGATTTTGTGACAGTTCATCGACTCACCAACAGTGTGAACACCAAATACTGCTTAAAATGTGTTGCTCGTTTATCTCATTAAGGATCCTTCAAATTCCAGCACCAATATTTAAAAAAAAAAAAAAAGAACAGTAGAAAGCCTGTATTATTATACATTTTAAGATGAAATAAATATTAGTATTTCAGTGCGGCTCATGCACAGAAGCTCGATTGACATATATGTTATAGCCTATTTCAGAAGTTTCAAAATTCTTGACAATCCCATTTTGCAGCAGTATAATTGAAGTGAGATGAGCAAACGTGTCATATGAGAAATGTATCTTTTTAGATAAACAGATATATATATATATAGCATAATTAGAAGTTGGGGAAAGAAGTAAAAACAATGTGAGTATAACGCAGAATAATGCAATGTTTTGTCATTTGTAACGTGCCTGTGTGTGTGCGTGCAGCTCCAGTGGGCTCTGCTGAGAATGAGGAGCGCGTGTTTCGGCAGCGGATGCGTCCCAGGAAGCGGCAGGGTGCCGTCCGCCGGAGGGTCCACCAGGTCAACGGACACAAGTTCATGGCCACCTACCTGAGACAGCCCACCTACTGCTCCCACTGCCGGGACTTCATCTGGTGAGGACACACACACACACACACACACACACACACACACACACACACACACACACACACACAGGTTTGTGCCACTGTCTTTGTGGGGACCCGTCATTGACACAATACATTCCCTAGCCCCTTACCCTAACCTTAACCCTTACCCTCACCCTAACCATAACCTCATTCTATCTCTAATCCTAAAACCAAGTCTTAACCCTCAAACAGCCCTTTAAACTTGTGGGGTCCAGCATTTTGGCCCCACAAAGCTGTCGGGACCCCACAAGTATACTGGACTCCCGGTTTTTGGACCCCACGAATATAGTTAAACAAGCCCACACACACACACACACGCACACACACACACTTATCATCATATGTCGTCATCATATCATTAAGTCACAATTTCCAAAGGTACAATTTTCATATGCAAGACACGCCAACCGGGGAACCCCAAATGAGATACTAAAAGCTTTTCAGAGGGGGCCCAATAACATTGAACATACAACAGAGAATATACAGACACTGAAAAAACGGAATTCACAATAGACACAAAGTGTGCTGGGGACGACAGATTGGAACAAGCTCACACAATCTGTAATTTAACCCTTTGAATGAGCTGAAATATCATGCAGGCATTATGGAAGTCATTATATAAGGTAAGCCTTAGCAGACCAAGGCAACGAAACGGAGGACGACTTTTTTGTGTGTATTTACATGCACTTTAGGGCTAGTGTTTTTTAAGAAGTCATATACATTAAACAAATTGTATTTCAATGATCAGATTAAACTGGTTAACACACCTAGATTGTTGCAGGATAATCCTCATTTATTTGCCACACAGATGCTTAACATTGTATTTAAAAGGGTCCTGATAACAGTCCACGTCCATGACGAAGAACTCAGACAGGTGATGTATTGAGGTGCAGACGGACGAAAAAAGAACATAACTTTTAGCAGTGCATCCTTGAATCCCCCACAAAACAAGTCCAAAAGTCCAAAAGCACTGCTCAGGCTGCAGCATGTGTATAAAACGTTGTCTGATTTCCTTAAGCTGATTTCTCCCAACAACCTGCCTTGTTTCCACGTGAACCCAGTGGATGCTGTGAAGTGCGGAGTCATCCCAACAAAGCGCGTTAGCTTCGCTCACATGGAAAGCATGTGGCCTCGGCGCGCTGAAAGAACATTTGATGTGTGATCAGAATCACTGGAGAAAAAACGCGTTTGTTAGATTCCTCGAGTGCTCAGGCTTTCTGAGGCGAATGAGCAAAAACACTGCACCTTACAGAGGAACACATGTATTTGTATGTGCGCCAACTGGTATTTATTGCAGTAACCACTGCGAAATGTGCCATTTCCAAGTAAAATTGTACAATTGTACATCAGGGTTTCCGCAGGTCTGAAAGTCTAAAATTTCAAACTCAGTATTGTGTGCTAGGCCTTAAATACTTTTAAACAGGTCTTAATTTTCCCACATCCATTAAACGTTGTCTCTAAAGGCCCAGACACACAGACCAGACGGCCGACCATCGGCAGAAAAGGCAGTTGGACTGATCAGTCTACCCGAGTTGGTCAAAAAAGTGCCTCGGAACACACCGAAGCGACGAGACGTAATACGTCTCCATAACGCACGGAACACACCGAACAGACTCGAGTCACTGACCTCGCCAGACTGTCCAACGGCCGATTATCAGCTCTGTGTGTAGTAGGCTTAATGTTCATTGAAATGCTCCTGCAGCGCTTCAGAATGCTTATTATTCAGCTATGGGGAAGTGCGAGTTTAACGATACTTGGCTTGAAAAAACAGAATTTAGGGCTTGGTCAAAGCCAGTTGCTAACAATGTTTTTGAAGCCTACTCCTTCTTATTCAAGAAAGCAATTCAACTGGGATCGTTGGGTGTACAGGCACTGGAGTCTCATGCAAAAAGTGAGAAACATCTCAAAGCTAGTACATTTGTGACTCTGCATTTCCTTTGTACACATTTTTTTTTTGATGTCGTGATATAAGTCTTACATTTCATTCATAATAGTCTGAAAAAGTCTTAAATTTGACTTGGTGAAACCTGCAGAAACCCTGTACATAGAATTAGCTAACAGGAATAACCCCTATTTGCATCTGCGCTGCGTTCCGGAGGCGCCGCGACCCTCGCGAGCAATTGCAGCCGTTCAAGTCAATGCTGGATATTCACGTGATAAACACGTGATTGTCCTGTAAAGTACTCTTAGAGACTATATAATCTGCAAATCGGGCAGCAAGACGCTCCCCTTTCTGAGACACTCCCGGTGTGGTTTGGCACGTGGCGGAGGACGGAACAAAACCGGAACGCAGCACCGGTGGAAAATCAGAGTTAAGGACATTGAATCAAAAGCACGATGGCTCTTTAATAATAAATGAAACACATTTGCTATCTATCTCTTGTTATATCTTACAAAACAATCCCTTCCTAACCAGGACATAAAACACAGCTCTAAAAGGCAATATACATACATTATATCTTGATTATGGGTATTCTAACAGTTTCATCTGATTCATGCTGAGATTCAGGATTGTTTTTTCACGTGTTCTGTCTCTTTCTCTCACTTTCAGGGGTGTCTTAGGAAAGCAGGGCTACCAGTGTCAAGGTAGGATGGTGTCAACACATTCCTAGACCTGTTGCTAGTCCAATGAGTCCAAATCTTCATTGATGTTTGTCAAGATTATCAACCCGAGGCACTTAAAACACTTAAAATCCTTGTATAAATGTGTAACTTATGTCCACATGTGTGTTCCTCCTGCAGTGTGTACCTGTGTGGTCCATAAGCGCTGCCATGAGCTGATCATTACCAAGTGTGCAGGGATGAAGAAGCAGGAGGACACAGTCGAGGAGGTACCGATCTACATCTACAGGCTGCTTTTATTAGATACAACATGCTTCACCTGGAACAGACGCTGGCTACAGTTAAATCAGAGCAATGCCTTAAAACAGGGCTGTCAAACTCCACTTCACTAAGGGCCACACTGTAAAATGAGAACCACATTAAAGGAGAAATCTGGCACAAAATGAACCTAGGGGTTAATACCACGTGTACCGAGTCGACCGTTCTCTGCGATATGTTTTCATGCTAATTGAATGTGACCCGTTTTATCGCAAACCGCTAATTAGCTTATAATGCTAGTCGTCGGGGCACGGGTAAAGTAAAAAGAAATCGCTATTTTATACCACTAACAAGGCTCAAAATAGCACCACACTTCCACGGTAGCATAATGAGGGTCCCTACATGTAAACCGAAGCATTGAGAACTTTGTACAGACAGTTTATTAATAAGATAGTTTAGAAAGACAGTACCGTTCACTATACAGGCAGGCGCCATCTTGGGAAAACAATCACAACCAGTCAAACGCCCCTTCGTCGCGCAGCGTTCTGAAACCCTACAGGTTGTGACTAAACAAGACGATGTATCATCTCCATAAGAAACGACTCTCTGTACTTTGGTTCTAACTTCTACGTTTTCAGGCTTTTTTGTAGCTGGATGTCTTTTGTAGCGTCCTCAAATATGAATGAAGATAGTGACAGTTAGATACGTGCTACAGTTGCATTTCTAGTAGAGATGAAGCGTCGAAAACGTTTTACTCCTCTGATTCACGGCTTTGTTCCAACGCCGCTCCCTCTCTTCAGTCACTCTCTAGCTCGCTCGACCATAAACCGTGCTTGCGTGCTCTCGTTTAAACCGCCGTCCAAAACTCTCGCCATTACGATCACTTTAAAGTTGGTTACTGACTTGACCAGCCGACGTCGCTATGAGCTGATTGGCTGTTGAACCAGGTGACGTCCCTTACGTTCTAAAACCAACCTCTGGCGACTTGACCACGAGTCGAGCTGAGACGGGCCGGTTCAGACCGCTGCGACTTTTCCCTGCAACATTCTCAAAATTGACCCGTTTTCAAAAGTTTTTCCATCCATCCATCTTCATCCGCTTATCCGGGGTCGGGTCGCGGGGGCAGCAGCTCCAGCAGGGGACCCCAAACTTCCCTTTCCCGGGCCACATTAACCAGCTCCGACTGGGGGATCCCGAGGCGTTCCCAGGCCAGGTTGGAGATATAATCCCTCCACCTAGTCCTGGGTCTCCCCCGAGGCCTCCTCCCAGCTGGACGTGCCTGGAACACCTCCCTAAGGAGGCGCCCAGGGGGCATCCTTACCAGATGCCCGAACCACCTCAACTGGCTCCTCAAAAGTTTTTTATATCAGAAAAATGGATTTCTTTCAACCAAATGGCCCAGAAAATAACATGGATACATGGATGTACGTTGTATGGAAACCATGCAACATTCTTCATAGGTAAAATTAACGATTACTTCCATTACATTTTGGGTGTTTTATTCAATATTACAGCATTTGAAAGAAAGTAGTTTCAAAATAGTATCCTGACTAAACTTTGACAAAAAACTCCTCTAATCTTAACTATCAGTCATAATAATTCATATTTTCTGCTTTTTTTAACTCAAAAAATTAGGTATGATGTCTTAGGGTTTATTGACCATGAATGAAGAAAAAATGTCAAAAGCATGGAAAAAAGCGCCCCAAAAAAAGTTAATTTTCAATTTTGACCTGGAAGGAGAAGAAGTTCATAGTCTACAAGAAGACAACACGAGGGTCAATAACCCAAAAAGAAATGTTGTCACTAATGGTAGAGGGAACTAGAGCTGCAAGGATTAATCAATTAATCGCCAACTATTTTGATAATCGATTGAAGTCATTTTTCGAGAAAAAGCTTCTCTGATTCCAGCTTGTTAAATGTGAATATTTTCTAGTTTCTTCACTCCTCTGTGACAAGTAAACAACAACAATTCATTGATTAATCGAGAAAATAATCGAGAGATTAATCGACAATGAAAATAATGGTTAGTTGCAGCCCCAGAGGGAACAACGTTCACATTTTCCATGTTTCCCGCCAGCTCAGACCTCCAGACTCCTGCAGCTTTGTCTCACTGTCCTCTTTGTGCCTCTCTTACAGCCACTCGGCTCTCAGAGGTTCAGTGTCAACGTGCCGCACAAGTTCAGCATCCACAACTTTAAAGTTCTCACCTTCTGCGACCACTGTGGCTCTCTGCTCTGGGGTCTGCTGCGACAGGGACTCCAGTGCAAAGGTACGGACCACTCAGCTTTCATCCATGCAATGCTTTGGGTCTTATACTCAGGTCTTTACCATCCCTATCCCAATGGAAGGTCTTTGTAAACAACCCATGTATCTCCTAATATTATTTTACCTTTCGTATTTTTTCTGTTGATTTGATGTTTTTCTTTCCTCTTTCTTTTCTTTTCAGTACTTTAGTTTATTTTTTATTTTTAATTGGATTATGCAATGGAGAGTGCCCAGATGATCACATCTTTTATCGATTATGTGTATATCAATCTATAGTACTTGTAGTACATGTATACGTGTAAACCAATAAACTAAACTAAACTACACTAATGCTAGGCCCTTCACTTGAGCTTGGACAAAAGAAAAATCAATTCTAATGTGTGCATGCTAACTCTGTCTCTGTGTGTGTGTGTGTGTGTGTGTGTGTGTGTGTCTCAGTGTGTAAAGTGAACGTACACCGGCGCTGTGAGAGTAACGTAGCTCCTAACTGCGGCGTGGACGCCAGAGGAATCGCTAAAGTCCTCTCTGACCTCGGAGTCACGCCAGACAAGATCTCCAACAGCGCCCAGAGACGGAAAAAGGTGAGAAAGTCAACTGGCCGGCTGTACATCCACACTACTCGCGTTTGCATTTCCAAGCGGATGTCCGTCCACACAAGAGTTTTAGTGCCAGTAGCAGAACTCATCTCCGCCTCTCAGTGTTGTAGGACTCGAGATCGGTCTTGGTCTTAAAGTGCTCCTATTATGCTCATTTTCAGGTTCATAATTGTATTTAGAGGTTATATCAGAATAGGTTTACATGGTTTAATTTTCAAAAAACTAAATTCTTTTGTTGTACTGCACATTGCTGCAGCTCCTCTTTTCACCCTGTGTGTTGAGCTCTCTGTTTTAGCTACAGAGTGAGACATCTCACTTCTGTTCCATCTTTGTTGGGAGTCGCACATGCGCTAGGTAAGGACTACTAGCCAGTCAGAAGCAGAGTATGAGGGCGTGCCCTGACAGTACCTAGGTAAGGACTACTAGCCAGTCAGAAGCAGAGTATGAGGGCGTGCCCTGACAGTACCTAGGTAAGGACTACTAGCCAGTCAGAAGCAGAGTATGAGGGCGTGCCCTGACAGTACCTAGGTAAGGACTACTAGCCAGTCAGAAGCAGAGTATGAGGGCGTGCCCTGACAGTACCTAGGTAAGGACTACTAGCCAGTCAGAAGCAGAGTATGAGGGAGTGCCCTGACAGTACCTAGGTAAGGACTACTAGCCAGTCAGAAGCAGAGTATGAGGGAGTGCCCTGACAGTACCTAGGTAAGGACTACTAGCCAGTCAGAAGCAGAGTATGAGGGCGTGCCCTGACAGTACCTAGGTAAGGACTACTAGCCAGTCAGAAGCAGAGTATGAGGGCGTGCCACGCTAGCAGCTAGGTGAGCATTATGACGTGTGTTCCAAAGTGACCACGTTTGTCTCTGAAGTAAAGGCTGGACTACAATAGAGCTGTTTGGAGCAGTTGGTGAACAGTGTTTTCTGTTGGAGATGGTAAGTCCCTTTGGGGTGGACTTTGGGCTTTTTCACTTTGTAAACCTATAATGCGCACAAAAAAGATATATAAGACAATAAAGGAAAGGGAAAAAGCCCTTAAAGGATAATATGTGCACTTTAAGACTGGTCTCAAGACAACTTTTTGAAGGTCTCGCCTCGGAATCAACCACATTTTTACTCGGTCATGTACTGGTTATATTTTGTTCAAAAGCATTTATCTGCAATTTTTGACCGTAGAACGTGCTGCTATATTCTATTAGTGTCCACTGCTAACTGTAGTAGCTACATCTTGGCTGCCAATTTGTTAAATTCTCCCCAATTTCGGGTCGCATTCCTGCTGAAACATGTCCGATTGGGTAGTGTTTGGTTCAGAAGCCTCTATCTTGCTTCGTTCCATTACAATCTAACGTTAGCCTAGAGATAAATATTAAGTAGCTGCATGCTAATCCAAGATAGCTGTAATCTTGGCAGCCAATGCAGGTCATTTCTCCCCAATTTCGGGTCACTTTACTGCTGGGACACGGTTGTGTAGTATTTGGTTTAAAAGCCTTTATTGGTGATTTTTCACGGTACACAGTCCAGCTTTATGCTCCACTGCAGTGGCTCCAGCTAGTGAAACAACAGTGGAGGCTGCTGAGCAGAGCGCAGATTCCAGGAAACACTCTGGCCAATCAGAGACTGGGAGCTTTTTCGGGAGTGGGGGCTTAACACTCGAAGTGCCGGAATTCCATAACTACTAGAACTGCCGCTAGAATTTTGACCGCCAGATTCCAAACTCTATAATCTCTCATGATACATACCTAATTGCGATATTGTATTATGTGTTGTGTTAGGATATCTTTAGAAAAACGTAATAACACCGAAATGTACATTTTAGCGAGTTTAATTATACATTTGAGTAGTAATACGTGTTTCAATAATTCATATCATGGCATAGTAAACCGTAATTATTTCATACATTCATATCCCGAAAAATATGTTGTGGAAATTCATTCAGCTTAACTCATAACAGCCAAATAACAATTAAAAGTATCTTATTTGAACATTTAGCTATAACCTAACCTGGCACTGCCTCCGTCTTGGCGCCGAAATAGGTAAAAGTGATTGTATTTTCTTTGCCTTTTGTGTAATGTATATAAAAACTATTTTAAATTAAAATACAGACTCTTTTAGGAAAAGTCAGGCAGCAGCAGGATTGTATTTTTTTATTCAGCAAAGTTATTACACATATAAATTTCAAAATGGCCGTTCTAGTGTTAAAGAGACAGGCGCTCCTACAGAGCGTCTCATACAGAGGGTGAATACAGGTGCAGCAGTCATGGGCAGTATGAGAAAAATAAAGTGTTTTTTGAACATTAAAGCATGTAAACATGTTCTAGTACAAACACAAAATACAAGTATGAACCTGATAATGCTATATAATAGTTCCCCTTTAAACAGCTACCCCAGGGTCAGGATCCGCAGCAGCCATTATCAGGGACGCCGAAGACAGAAGAGGATCGCTCAAGGTCCGCCCCCACCTCCCCGTGTGACCAGGGTAGTACAAGTCCTCCCCATGACACATAAACTCAAAACCAGCATGAAACTAAAAACCAAAAAGGAACAAAGCACACCAGAACTCATCTTCTCTTTCCCTGTGTCTGTCCAGACGTGAAGGAGCTAGAGAACATCCGGAAGGCTCTGTCATTGGACCACCGCGGAGCGGAGCACAAAGCACACCCGCTCTCCTCCGCCACGTCAGTCGCCGCGGTAACGGGCAATGGTCACGAGGGCGGGCGAGTCGGCAGCGTCGGAGTGGAGGGCGAGGAAGGGCGGGAGAACGGTGACGTCAAAGGTCACACCGCTCCGCAAATCAAGAGGATGAATTTGCACGACTTTGTGTTCATCAAAGTTCTGGGCAAAGGAAGCTTCGGAAAGGTACAGCGTTTTTCCTGGCTCAGAATGGGCCTTTTGGGGAGGGGGGGGCTACGCATGGCAGTAAGCATGGTCGGTCCGCGTACAGTAAAGGCAATGAGTCTGTGTTACCATATTTGACAGAAATCCATGCAATTGCCTGTTATTTCTGACAATAAGATAAACAAAAATGTCTATTTTGCTTGAGTAAATATAACCCCAATGAAACAAAACTGGTTAAAAAAAAATATTTGAATAAATCACGGGAGAGTCCCGTACAGCCTGACTCGGTTCATGTTCTGCTTGTTCGACTGTTGTTTGGTATATTGCTCTTATAGTGATGGTTTGTAGTAATTTCACCCTAGGCTGCTTTGCACCTTGACATCGAGCCAAACAACCCCCCATAATCTTTTTTCCCTTGTTATAACGTTGGCAGAGTTAGCGTTATCAGCTGGTTAGCTTAGTGCAGGCGCTAATGGATCCACGTTTGTATCTCGTAAATTATCCCACTAATAATGCCCGGAATGATACCAAACTCCTACAGCAGTACAACTAGTTTCTGTACTTATAAAACGAGGCATTAGGAAGTTTGTAACTACACCAGAAGTATATTTAAATAACACTTGCCTGATGGATATTCCTCTCGGCTGCTACCACGCTATCGGCTGCTACAGCGCGATAGCGCAGTAGTATCCATCAGGCAAGTGCTATTTAAATATACTTCTGGTGTAGTTACAAACTTCCTAATGCCTCGTTTTATAAGTACAGAAACTAGTTGTACTACTGTAGAAGTTTGGTATCATTCCGGGCATTATTAGTGGGGTAATTTACGAGATACAAACGTGGATGCATTAGCGCCTGCACTAAGCTAACCAGCTGATAACGCTAACTCGACTAACGTTATAACAAGGAAAAAAGATTTAGGGGGGGTTGTTTGGCTCGAGGTCAAGGTGCAAAGCAGCCTAGGGTGAAATTACTCCGAACCATCACTTTAACCACACATTTAGAGAGGATTTGAATTGCTATTTTTATTCTCAATTCTTATGATTCAGGCGCTGGGGATTTTCCTTTGGGGCTGGCTAAAACCTCTTTGGGGGGTGCCAAAAATTCCTCTATGCAGGAAAAACCCTAAAGTATGGTTTTTTGCTTGTGTTTTTGTCTGCTATCCCTCTCTCATTTTTTTTGGCTTTGGTCTCACGTTTGTAATTTTGTGTTTTAAAGTCTTTTTCCTTTTTTTTAAATTTCCATTGGTGTTTTTCTTTTTTTCTTGCTTGCTCATTTTACGGTTTGGGTTTTATTTTTATTTTTTTATTTTTTGGGGGGCATTTTCGCCTTTAATGATAGGAAAGCAATGAAACGGGGCGCGAGAGGGGGAAGACATGCAGGAAATCGTCCCAGGTCGGACTCAAACCCCCCGACCTTCTGCATCGAGGCATGAACCTCCGTACATGTGCGCCCGCTCTACCGACTGAGCTATCCTGGTTACGGTTTGGGTCGGATTTGCCTTGCACTCTTCAACTTGGTCCTGAAGGGTGCTATATCAAATAGACTTATTATATTATTGTTGCGGTTCTCCTTCACTCTGCCACCTGTCTACAATGATGGATCAGAAAACAGTCCGTCGTATGAGAGACATATCCGTATCGATGTATCGATTCAATCCTCAACGATCCAATATTATCCATACGAAGTGAAAATGTTGATACATATCGTCATTTTAAGATTCCCCCTTATTTTGAAATTCCCTCTTCATTTTTAGTTTTCAGGTTGATTTGGGCTTATGTTACTGCCTCGTATCGGTCCGTGTATTTAATCGAATCGTATCGTGGCAGACTTTGTGATAGCAGTAAATGTTGTATTGTTGTCCAAAGAATTGATATAATGTATCGTGATAAAACGCGAGATTTACACCCCTGATGATGAGGGAGAGACTTGACAGCTTTTTTTGGACAATATTCTCTCAAATGTGTGTGTGTGTGTGTGTGTTGTGAGCAGGTGATGCTGGCGGAGCTGAAGGGCAGCGACGAGGTCTACGCCGTCAAAGTGCTGAAGAAAGACGTGATCCTGCAGGACGACGACGTGGACTGCACTATGACCGAGAAACGGATCCTGGCCCTCGCCAGAAAACACCCCTACCTGACACAGCTCTTCTGCTGCTTCCAGACTAAAGTAGGAACACACACACACACACACACACACACACACACCGGCTGGTCCCACCCAATCAAACATGAATAACATTTCCTGAGTGTAATTACAAATGTACAGATACTGGCTCCCCACTGCTGACACACACACACACACACACACACACACACACACACGCACTCACATACTCACTCACTCACTCACATACTCACTCACTCACTCACTCACTCACTCACTCACTTGCAGACATACGTTGCACCTCCAGGGTGCACCAGCAGACCACATTTTGAATCTGTAGCCTCCAGTTGTTGTGACTTAAAAGTTTTGAATGCAGGACTTTGACATGTAATGAAGTATTTTCAGTGCGGTCTTAGTATTTTTACTTAAGTAAAGGATCTGAATACTTCCTCCACCACTGACTACAAAACAAATCACGATTATTCGAACACCTTACCTCGATTACGATTAATAAACTTTTTTTTTTTTTTTTTTTTGCCCTCACAGTTCACTGACAAGGTTTGTACTGTAAATACGCTCAGCTATTAAAGGTGGGGTCATGTTTTGTAATGAAAAGAGTGCATATCTTATCTTTGTGATGTTTAAAACACTTGAAAGAAACACACACAGACGAACTATTGACAACTGACACTTGAAATCAAAAGCACACGTTGCTTGGAATGAAAACGTCTTATGAAAAAGCCACATTTTACAATGTCAAAAGCAAGTTTCCTAAAAAAAAAGTAGCAAATAAATGACCTAAATCAGGCGTTTTTTAAGCCAAGGACCCCTTAACTGAGAGAGAGATGGAGCTGGGAACCCCTATTACATATATTTTATAAAATGAAGTTGCATAATAAACTGGGCCTACAATAACTTGAAGGGCGGCCTAAAGCCTTTATACATACCTTTTTTTTGCATAGAATACTAAGCTATTTAAATAGCCCAATAATTGTTGGCATGATTTTATAAATCATGTAACAATAATTTGGAGGCCCTCCTGCATTAACTCTGAGGACCCCCTAGGGGTCCCGGACCCCGTGTTGAAGAGCCCTGACCTAAATTATTTGCAAAAACAATAAAAGAGTTTAAATATTGCTATGGCGATAGTAGAACTCGGAGCGGAGTTTGAGTGTGTGTCCCGGTTTAGAGGTTCTGAATTCCGGTTTCGGTTACTTTTTCGGGGACAAACCGTCCTCAGTTCAGCATCCGTGTTCTGTACCTGTTGATCAAAACGCCGCAGTCCACCGAGGCTCAGTGTTTTGAGAGCGGGAACAGTTTCCAGGCAGCGTTTTAAACACCCAAGCCATTAGTAAAGCGTCTGCCGTCAGCTCGGAGAATCAGCTTTATTTTCCCTCCCTCCAGTCCCTCTCTTTCACACTTGGCTCTCCTCTAATCCGCTCCACTTCTCGGCTAATTTGTCCATCCTTTACAGTAAGTGGACAATGACAGATGGACGCACAAAGGGCAACCGTGGGTGTGATGCAGACAGCTCCTCCAGGCCGCCGTATGTTTTGTCTATCCTATGTTACACAAGTGTTCCTGTTGCGAAGCATATATAGAGGCTGTGTACATGTACTTGTGGGTGTGTGTGTGTGTGTGTGTTTGTTTGTTGGTACACTGCACGGCTGTGTACCAACTTGCTGACTTGCTGAAGGAACAGCTCCTTTCACTGCAGCTTGAGCCTGACGGTGCTGAGGACGCCGCACAGGTGGTAACTGTTATCACAAAGGCCTCAACAAAAGACGAGCTGCACAAGCCTGAACATTTAACTGGAGACGCCTTTGAGGTTAACTTTGAAGGAGACTGGGGGCTGGGTAGTCTCGCATTGCCAGACCTTTCTCCACAGCGCTGCGGAGGAGGGTCTGGCTAGTCCACACAACATTACGGGATGGGAGAAAAACGTGCTCTGGTTTATTGGCATTTCTTTAAACCAATCACAGTCATCTTGGGCTGTGCTAAGCGCTGCAAAACAGCCTCGGGAAGGAACTCGTTTTGGTGGAACACGTGTACATTTCAAAGGTTGTTTTAGTTGTGCAACAGAAAACTCAGATTGGACAGATAGTCTAGCTAGCTGTCTGGATTTACCCTGCAGGAGCAGTTAACCATAGTCCTCAGAAATCCACCAGAGGTTAGAACGCCAACGCAAAGAAAGAGGAAGGTGACAGACATCCGGCCAAAATGAGGGACATCCGGTTTTAAAAGAACTCCCTGTGAGCCAAAACCTCAGATTTCAGTCTGTTCTAAACGCTTTCAACAGTTTTCTACTCTCGTTCTCGACATCATACCGGGCCTATATATATGTTCTAAATATGGTCATCTGCTTCAGGCAGGCTACTGCAGTGTTTACATGTATACATATTTACACACACTGCTACATGTAGCTACATGCTAACGCCAGGGAAACCTGTAATCTTGGCTACTGATGTTAATTTCTCCCTAATTTCAGATCACATTCCTGCTGGAACATGTCCGGTTGTGTCATTTTTGTTCAGAAGCCTTTATCGGTGATTTGCGACGCTACAAAAAGGGCTGCTTTACTCTGTTACAGTCCACTGCTAACTGCATGTTGCTACATGCTAATGCCAGAGGGGAGCGTGCCTATGTTCCCAGAGCCCTATGTTCCCACATTTCTACGATTTTCTTTTCCAAAATTAGGCCCTATGTTTGCCTAACCCACCCTAACCCACCCTAACCCTTGAAGGGAAATGTAGGAACACAAGACCTCATTTTGAAAATGTCCTAGAAATGTGGGAACACAGGACTGTGGGAGCATAGGGCTAAACCCCGCCAGGGAAACCTGTAATCTTGGTTTGCTGATGTTGTTAATTTCGGATCCCATTCCTGATGGGACATGTCAGGTTGTGTGGTATTTGGCTTAGAAGCCTCTGTTGGTGATTTATCACGGTACAAAGTCTTGCTATATACACCGTTGCAGCGGCAGTAGCACAGAGACAGCGCCCAGCATCAACACTGGAGATCTGGAAACACTGACAAATCTGAGCAGCAGTGAATCAGGCGGGCAAGGAATCCTCTGAGCCTGCCGTTATTGTTTTGTAGACAGAGGAGTCACTCTGTTTGCATCCTCAACACACACTAGTTTCAAACAGAACTCTGGCACCTGTATTAGTGAAAACACGCCTGTTGTTACCACCAGAAACAGGCGTCAACCTGGACCAAAATCATAACAACTTAAAGATGTGTCCAAAAGGAACCGTCTGAAAATCTTGTCAATTGTGGTTCTTTGAATGTTGGCAAAACACTCAACACTACTCAACTCATGCTAGATTGTTTCTTTTGAAAAACAAATCACTGGCCAATGGGATGAGATACTTTAACTGCTTCCAATGCCAATCGATTTCATTTTAAGAGTTAAAAAGTTAAGAGTTGAACTATTTTTTGGCCATTTTAGGCCTTTATTTCTGACAGGACAGCTTGGACTTGAAAGGGGAGAGAGAGGGGGAATGACATGCAGCAAAGGGCCGCAGGTCGGAGTCAAACCCGTGCCCGCTGCATTGAGGACAAGGGTCTGTATCTTGCACCCGGCGCAGCGCAGAGCAAAGCCCAACGCAAGTGTCTTTGCTAGTTTGAGACCGACGCAGTTGTCAATTTCCCGTCCAGCGCCCACGTCATTTAAATAGCAAATGGACCTGCGCCCATCTTTGCGCCCATGGGCGCGCTGGTCTTACAGGGGGTGTTCAGGTGCATTGTGGGAGTATTGCTATCTTGAGGCAGCGGGAAGTGATCGCACCATCGACCAACAAAAACCTGGTCTAAAGTCAATAACGCAGCATTTCATTGTTATTTTAACAGCACATTAGTAAAATGCGCCTAGGCTCGTGCACAGCGCACGCACACTATGCTTGTTACACACACAGGGACACACAGCAGCACACACACATGCAAAAGATTACAAATAAAAATATTACGGTGCAAATCCTCCATCATAATAGCAATGCACCAAGGTCCAAACGCACCTGGCTTTTAAAGGGAAAGGGAGATGATCTCTGATTGGTTTAATTTAATAACTCTGATTGTGGCCCAAAACACACCTATGAATTAATGAAGACACTAAGTACAACCCTTTTGAACCATGCGCCCGGCGCACAGACCCTTTTTTACGCCGTTAAACTAGCAATAAAGGATTTTGACACGCCCTAAACGCACCAGCGCCATGCACTTCACGCCGTGCGCTTAGATCGTTAAAATAGGGCCCTATGCCTCTTTATGTGTTCGTGTGCACTAAAGGTGAGCTAACCAGGCGTCCAAGAGTTTTCTTTCTTGGTTCCTGTGATGCCAGTCTTGCCAGTGAAAACATGAAAAAAAACCGGAAAGTCCTTGCGGGAGCCAGTGGAAAAAATTTACCTTCATTTTGAGTGATTTATTATCAAGAAAAGTAAGCCCCGACTGGTACGTACATTATTAGACAAAAGTCTAAAGGCCAAAGTTGTTCTGTGGCGGATCACTAGGAGTCAAAGATGTCAGGGAGGAGCAGTCGAGTGCAGGACGTTGTGTCAGCGGCGTCTTTTGTTTATTTTCTCAGGCTGTTGTGGAAAGCTGGAGTCTAATGATGGCGTCTCCCGTTCAATTTATTTATTCCTGTCGTTTTCCTTCCGAGGCAAACACAAACATGTGCAGGGTGGACGGATGAGAGAGAGACAGAGGCTAACAGAGACAGCACGGCTGAGTTTTAGTGACATTTGAATTGTTTTTTGTTTTTTTCTTCATTAGGAAAATGATCACCCACACACACACACACACACACACACACACACTCTCTCTCTCTCTCTCTCTGGCAGTCAGGGGAGATTGGGAGTGTGTTTTTTGGACAAAACAAAGGGATTGTGGCTCTTATGTAACTGCTTTGATCGTTATCAGGGACATGATGTGTATTCCATATGCTGTGGGACCCCACCCTCATCATTCCCACCCCCACCTCCCCACCCGACTCTCCTTAGTAGGAACACACACTTGTAATGACCTGGACTCGATGTGATCACAATAAGCAAAACCCACATATGCATTCTGTATATGGAATATAATCTCTCTCTCTCTCTCTCACTCTCACTCTCACTCACACACACACACACAGCTTCACAGTGGTGTCACACTTCCTCTTACGGTGTGTTCCACTCGGCCTGTCGCCACGCTGAGCCACATCAACTCAGTGCGCTAATGAATAAGCTCATGTGACCACCATGACAGTACAGTGTGAAACTGAATTCAGCTTCCGTAGGTATGGGCAAGAGGTCGATTGTGGTGTTGGTTTTCAACCTCTGCAGGAGGGTTTTATGTTTTTAAAGTAGTTATATCACATATAATATAAAACAGTCCTTCCAGAAAAACACACAAAATCACAAAAAGAGTTTTTTGTGATTGTTGGGGGCAAAAATCCTTGATTATGCGGCACGTTTTCTTAAAAAATGCGATGCAGTATGCGGGATATTTATGCAATGTTATGCGATGAAATTGCGGGAACTTGCAAAAACGGGGGTTTGATGAAAAAGACATCGATGATGTTCACGTCGCGTAATTACGTCACTTCATAACGTTCCCATAGCAACAGGGGAACAGGGCTGCTCTTGTGTGAAGTAAACGCGACATTTTTCAACTTTCTGCTAAGATATGTGTGACTTTTTTGCAACAGAAATGCGGGGATTATGAAATCATGCAGGCCCCGCATATTTTGCGCGGAAATCGGCAATTTATGCGGCGTATTTGAAAAAATGAATGAAAAAAACTTTGGCTGATTATGCATTGAATTATGCGATTGCATAATCACATTTTTCTGGAGGGGCTGGTAAAATCCTGCTTCTCCTTGGTGCTGTCTAAAAATGACTATTAAGCCCCGTTAACACCATAGACTGTGAAGTCAAGTACACAAACATATACATAAAAACCATGATGAACATACTGGTGGTCATGTCAAAAAGTGACCAAAAAGTGACAAAAATGTCCAAAAAGCAATTAGAATGTCAAAAAAGGGACAAATCGTCGAAATAAGATGACAAACTAGATCGTGTGAGTGTGAGATTATGTTAACTTTTAAAACACCCATTCCTTTAAAATATATATGTTTATGAAATACTTTGTGTGAAAAATGTGCAACACATTGTTGCAGTGGAGTAGCTGCTTTTAGACTGTAATGGGATACATTCATTTATTGTTCATTTTGCATTCTTTTTATTATTATTATATTTTATTTATTATAATAATCATATTTTTCAATTAGATTCATACTTT